>NC_140174.1:7540787-7588695 GCF_963971535.1 Notolepis coatsorum
CGGCGGCCGATACCAATATCGGATCGGTGCGTCCCTACTGCCTGTACGTTAATGCCAAGCAAGCAGTGCAAAAATGCTTCCGCATTCGTCACCGCACGCTAGTGCGGTAAAGCGCCCTTCTTTTCAGACAAATGCTACCGTGCGTGCACCGGCGGCGGCGTGCTCGCTCAGGTGCGTGCGTGCGCCGGCGTGCTCGCGCGAGGTGCCCGCGCATGCGACACGAGCGGAGCTCAATATATATAAGTCACCGCCCGTTATTCAGTATCCAACAAATAGCTCAATTGGCAAGGACACATGGCTGTGGATCCTATGGCTTGTTTGCTGGCGAGTTCGAATCCCATCGAAAATATTTTTTAACGTGATTTTTTTTTAACGTGTATTCTTTCGCCGATTAAGGTTAGGCATTGTTTCGGAGTTGGTTAAGGTTAGAACGGTTAAGTTTAGGCGCTGTTAAGGAGCTGGTTAAGGTTAGAGTTTGTCAAAGAGAATGGCAATATAATTTCTATGGTTAAGGTTAGGCATGGTTAAGGTTAAGGTTAAGGTTAGGCATTGTTTCGGAGTTGGTTAAGGTTAGAACGGTTAAGTTTAGGCGTTGTTAAGGAGCTGGTTAAGGTTAGAGTTTGTCAAAGAGAATGGCAATAGACAGCCTATTTCCGCGAAAATGAAAGGCGCATTACTGCATGCCACTACGGTAAATTTTTGCACTGCTTGCTTGGCATAAAGCTACACGCGTCCCTACTCTGTAGCATGAAGGTCACGCCGCGCTACACTCTGACTCAGCGGCCCCTTTACGGCGCCCGTCTCTCTGAACCGCCCGCCTCCCCGTCCCGTGTGTCTCCACGTTCCCCCCGCCCGCCTCCCCGTCCCGTGTGTCTCCACGTTCCCCCCCCCGGCCCGCAGGAGGGAGCCGCTGCAGGACGGGCCTGTCGCTGTCCTGGAAGGAGCCCCTGCCGATGCCCGTGTACGACATGTACCGCCAGAGCAGCGGGGGCGACTCCAACCCGTACGTGAGCCTGGAGAGCCCCCCCCCGCCCGCCTCCTCGTCCTCGCCCCCCCCCTCCGACGGCGGCGACGGCGACGGCCTCAGCCCGCTGAGCCGCCGCAGGAAGCTGTTCACCTTCTCGCGGCCGCCGCGTAGCCGCGACACGGACAAGTTCCTGGACGCGCTGAGCGAGCAGCTGGGCCACCGCGTCGCCCTGGTGGACGACTTCGTGCCGGGAGAGAACGACTACGAGGAGGTAAGGGAGCCGGCGCCGCCTCGCGCCTCGCGCAGTGTGATGTTCAGGGCAGAGGGTTGTAGCACTCGAGTCCAGGACGCGTCTATTTTTTTTACCAACGGATTTCCAGTTCCGTGTTCTGCGTTCTGCGATCTGATTGGCCACTGACGTTTCTGGTGCGATCTGATTGGCCACTGCCGTTTCTGGTGCGATCTGATTGGCCACTGACGTTTCTGGTGCGATCTGATTGGCCACTAACGTTTCTGGTGCGATCTGATTGGCCACTGACGTTTCTGGTGCGATCTGATTGGCCACTGACGTTTCTGGTGCGATCTGATTAGCCACTGACGTTTCTGGTGCGATCTGATTGGCCACTGACGTTTCTGGTCATGTGACATGTGAGCCCCAATCGCGTGACGCGCCCGTTTCCGCCTCGAACAGCCTGCAAACGACCTAACGCCTAGTTTATCACTGGTTAAGCTCTTAGGCGACTCTTTCGAAGTTGGTTAAGGTTAGAGTTTGGAATCAGGGCTGGTGTTCTATCGCCCCCTGCTCTAAAGACAAACTCTAACCTTAACCAACTTCGAAAGAGTCGCCTAAGCTTAACCGGTGGAAGAAACAGGCGTCACACGATTGGCGCAACCAGAAACGTCAGTGGCCAATCAGAGCGCAGAACGCGAACGCGGAACTGGAAATCCGTTGGTAAAAGTATTCAGGCGTCCAGGACTCGTGACTCGACTTGTGACTTGAGCACTGATGATGACTCGGACTCGAAAAATTTACTGCATTCGGACTCGGAAGGTGCAGGTGAAGACTCGGACTTGTTCATTTCTAAATACAAAAAATATATATATATATATATATATATATATATATATATATATATATATATTTTTTTTTTTTTTTTTTTTTTAATAGGGCCTAATCATTTGGAATAATATATTGATGGCTATAGTGCATTTGTTTGGCTATTGTGTCACAAAGTAAATACACTTTGAAACGGTGACCGCTGTGTCATTTATGTTTAATGTAGACCTTTTCTTTATTTGTATGTCAGCTCAGACTCAACCTTGATGACTTGGACTGGGACTAGGGTAATGGGGACTCGACTCGGACTTGACCTGGGCTCTTCTTTGGCGACTTGGACTCGGACTCGAACACTGGGGACTCGGACTCGCACTCAAGATTCTGTGACTAGACTACAACACTGATTCAGGGTATCTGCGGGGTATTGAAAAGGCTTAAAAAGTATTGAATTCATAATTCTCAATTTAAGGCCTTAAAGGATATTTAAATG
Source organism: Notolepis coatsorum (assembly GCF_963971535.1). Taxonomy (NCBI): domain Eukaryota; kingdom Metazoa; phylum Chordata; class Actinopteri; order Aulopiformes; family Paralepididae; genus Notolepis; species Notolepis coatsorum. The sequence continues at coordinate 7,543,302 of NC_140174.1, forward strand.
TCTTAGATTAAATTTGTACAGGTATTACATTTTTGGGAGCACGGCCTGTCGGGAGATGAAATACTATTATATATATATATGAAATGTTTTTGTATTCAAGTCGTTGTTTTTTCACGGGGCTCCCGGGTGCGTCTGGCGAGAGCTTGTATGGAACGCGCAAGAATTTAAATTGCCGTGCAAATGCTGCAAGTGCAGCTCCGCCATTTCAGTGTCGCTATGTTTTTAGTTTTCTTTGCTGTTATGGTCGTAAAGGTGGTATTAAGAAATATTACATTGAACTTGTTGAAACCTGCAGATACCCTGTTATTACATATACTTAGGAGTAGGCATTTAATTTGTATCATGGTGTTGGGTTTGGTGGGGTGTCATGTTTATGTTAAAGGACGCGTTCGCTTTTTTTAATAAATTTTTTTGTAACCCAGGCCCTATTGAAACCTCGTCTGGCGTGATGTTGGCTAGTACATCGTTTCATTGATGGCTTTAGTGTTGAGAAACCCAGCACTGTGTTGCATCCTCTCATCAGGCTCTGGTACAATCAAAGTAACGGGTGTTAAAAACCACAGTGTCCTTTTCCAAAACAGGAAGCTCACAGTGTAATCAGACGTGTCTTCATATGTTCTACTGAGGAAATGGTTGCAAACCATACATCGTATCAAAACATGATATTAATGAGTTTCATAGGCTTTGTTGACCAGTTACATGTATTATTGGCCTATGAAACTGATATTGATTGATTGATTGATTGATTGATTGATTGATTGATTGATTGATTGATTGATTGATTGATTGATTGATTGATTGATTGATTGAAAACTGTATTAACAGATTGCAGAATGGGTACAATACCACTTCAATACAAGGTACACATGGTTTACAACCATTTCCTCAGTGGAGTATGAAGGCACCTGTTTACCCTGTGAGATTTAATAATAATACAATTATAATAATAATCTAGGTTAAAGAAAAGAAAAAGTGAACCTGTCCTTTAAAGGAACACGTCAATATTATGGGAGATGCACTTACCGTCTTCTCCAGAGTCAGACAAGATGATGGATACCAATTTCCTCTCTGTGCGTTCAGTAAAAAGCTATCTGGCTGCAAGCTAACCTAGCTTAGCACAAATTATTAGAAGTGGATACAGACCAACTAGTTAGTGGTCCATATCTACTTCCATTCATTTGTGCTAAGCTAGGCTAGCTTCCAGCCGGACAGAACTAAACGCACAGAAAGGAATTTGGTATCTATCTATCTTCTTGTCTGACTCTGTTATTTCTGTTATTGTTCTATACATGTTGTGATCTCTCCGCTCAATGTTTTAAACTTATTTGAAGTGATTTTTGTACATCATGATTTCGCAACTTCTAGGATGTGTCTCCAGTTAGCGGATAAGAGTGTAATAGAGTGTTAAGTCTCATGTTGACATTAGAGCGACTCTAATGTGCGCTTCAATGAACGCTTGTGTTACACAAACAGATATTTCAAGTGGGTTGTCATGGTTTCAGAAGAAGAGATGTGGCTGTGAGTAGAAAATGATTATCCTACTTAGTGCCATATGCAATAGAGAATAATTGTACCTAATTATATGACTGTGCTTAATTACCATAATTGTGTGTAGGCCTATAATGGTGTGTTATATTTCACACATTGTTAAAATAAAACATTATCGCTGTATCCATGTTGTTACATTATAGAACTGTTACGATATTAATATTTACAGTGCAATGGGTAAAAAAACATTACGTTTTGGTAGCCAGTCCAGAAGCAATTTTAAAGTTTTAAGGTAAGTGTTTTTTTGAGACAGCTGTTTGAAGAGCATGAACATTGGGCTTCTCTCTCTCTCTCTCTCTCTCTCTCTCTCTCTCTCTCTCTCTCTCTCTCTCTCTCTCTCTCTCTCTCTCTCTCTCCCCCCCCTCTCTCCCCCCCCCTGTCTCTGTGTGTGTGTCTCTCTCTCTCTCTCCCCCCCTCTCTCTCTCTCCTTTCCCTCCCTCTCTCTCTCTCCCCCCCCCTCTCTCCCCCCCCCTCTCTCTCTCTCTCTCCCCCCCCTCTCTCTCTCTCCCCCCCCCTCTCTCTCTCCCTCCTCCCCCCCCTCTCTCCCCCCCCCCTCTCTCTCTCTCTCTCCCCCCCTCTCTCTCTCCCCCCCTCTCTCTCTCCCACTCTCCCCCCCCACTCTCTCTCCCCCCCCCACTCTCCCCCCCCCCCCCCCCCCCCCCCCCCCTCTCCCCCCCCAGATGAGTTTCCAGGACGACCAGGACCTCAGCAGCAGTGAGGAACACAGCAGCAGCTCCGACAGCACCTCCTTCTCCTCCGGCTCCGACCACATCCCTCCTCCCCCCACCCAGAGCCCGCCGCCTCCCCCCGCCCTTCCAGACCCCCATCCCTCCCCCCTTCGGGTTCACGGACCCCCTGCCGCCCGTCCGCTTCTCCCCGGAGCACATCCCCCGCGCCCGGGTGGGCTTCCAGCCCCAGCACCCCATCATCCCCCCCGCCCCCGCCCCCGCCCAGGTCCTTCCTGGCCACGCGGCCCCTTCCTCCTGCACCAGGTGCTCCCCACCCGAGAGGAGGCGGAGCAGGGTCACCAGCGCCTCCAGAGCGCCGCCGTGTGGCTCACCCACCACGCCCACACCCAGCCGCTGGCCGCCCCGGCGCTCTCCCCAGCCCCAGCCCCCGCGCTCCAGCCTCCTCCTGCGGCAGGTCAGCCAGCCGCAGCCCCTGGGCGGGCCCTCCCCCCTGCCCTCCCCTCAGCTGCTGAGGCCCAGTCAGCTGGTCCTCCAGAGGCACCACCAGCTCCACCACCAGCACAGCTACCAGGGCCCCCTGCCGGCCTCCATGCAGGGCCCCCACGCCCCCTCGCCTCTCCTCGCCCCCCAGGCGCCCCCCCCCAGCACGCACCACTCCACCCTGCCCACGCACTCCAAGTCCTTTGACGCCCCGCTCTCGGACCTCCAGTCGAAGAAGGTTAGCTATAGCTGTAGCGCTCGTCGTTCGTTTTTTTTTGTGATGAGCTTGATGCGACTTGATGGATGCGATCGATGTAGAAGCATTAGATTAGATTTGATTTGATTCAAACTGTATTGTCGTCGTCATACAGCACAAGTACAGTACAACGGACGGAAGTTTGGAGAGTGCAAATGTAACAGTAAAGTGCAATAGTAATAAACAATGTACAGGAGATTAAACTGGTATAGAATATATGAATTAGTAGGGCTGTACCGAATGCTTCGAAGCTTCGATCATAATGTTGACATTCGAATTCTAAATCAACATTTGAATTTTTTATCTTTTTTTGTATGTGTCTATTCAATCTGTTTAAACCAATGGGGGTTTTCTTCACAGTTGCAGATAAAGATTAGGCTACACTAATATTATAATATTATACTATAAGACGTCACCATCACTTTCATACCAACCGTGCCTTATTGGATTATTTATGTTGACGAAACTGATAAAGAAAGTTGATTTAATAAAAGAAAAAGACTCATTTAATCAGATTAATCAATTATTCAAATTGAGGATTTAGTTTGAATTTTTTATTATTATAAAATTTAAAATAAAATAAAACATTTAAAAAAAAATTATGAATATCTTTTTTTTTTACATTCGAAGCTTCGTTCGAATACTTCAATAGAAGCTTCGAATGTTAAAAAATTACATTCGGTACAGCCCTATGAATTAGTACTGCTGAGTATAGAGCTAATCGGACGTATGTACAGAGTTGTACCAAGCGTGATGTTGAGCGATGGACATTGCATAGGCAGCACTGTGAAGACAAATTTCACCTGGAACAACGGCCTTTGTCAACAACAGTAAATAATAATAAAGATATATATCTTGTTTTCTCTTCTTTTCCAAGGTGGCCCCACCGCCCCCTCCCCCCCTGCCCCCTCCCTGTGAGCCCCCCCCCGCTGCCCAGCCCCCACGGCTCCGACATCAACCAGATGAGCGTGAAGCGGCTGCGCTGGGAGCAGGTGGAGAACTCGGAGGGAACCATCTGGGGACAGGTCTGTGTTCACCGTGTTGACCCTTTAAAACCTCCTACAAACCCTGTACCATCTGGGGACAGGTCTGTGTTCACCGTGTTAACGCTTTAAAACCCTCGTGTTGTGTTAGGAATTGGCACCACTGACCGTTGTTAGCGGGTCAATGTCAGTCCTCCTGACCACTAAAAAGAAAGGAGTATCACTCAATATAGTTAATACTACATCCTAACTAACATTATATGCATTCATAACCATATAATCCCATTGTAATTTGATTTTATGGCCCCCGAGACACACCATGTCCCTTATTTTTAAGATGAAAATGAGGTCGTTCAATCATAATATACTAAATGTGAAACCCATAGATAACAATGTGTTCTGACTATAATAGAACAATATTAGAATATAACTTCTGAAAAAAGTATATTTATTATTATTTTATTTATTTATATTTAGTATTTTTATAGTATAGTTTTACCTTGCCCCCGTCAAGAATGACCCTAGTCGTACCTTTTTTTTCCTGCAGATACCTTCAGAATTTTCTAAATGGTGAAACATAGTTTTGCTGTGCTTATATAATATGTGTTGTGGAGGATATCATAAAGCCTTGTTCTAATCAAATCAACTACATGGTAGTTATTACATATTATAACCTTGAAACGGGTCGCTGGAGACCCTAACACCACATAAGGGTTAAAACCTCCTACAAGCCCTGTACTACAGGGGACAGGTCTGTGTTCACGGTGTTAACCCTTTAAAACCTCCTACAAACCCTGTACTACTGGGGACCAGTGATGGAAATTAGTACAGCGTGGTTTTTCTCACGTTAAGCCTACAGGACACCATTTCAAATTAAATCACTGAGAGATTCTAAGGTTTCAGAAGCTAACAGGGAAATGTCGATTAGATTAGATTAGATTCAAATGTATTATCATTATGCAGCACAAGTAAGTAAACGAAAATAAGTTTGGTAAATGTAGCAGTAAAGTACAATGTACATGTGATTAAACTGGGTATTAATTATAAATTAGTACTACTGAGTAATCAGATGTATTTACAGAGTTGTAATATGAATATGTACAGTGATACAGGTATAAAAACAGTATGGTAGTAAGTCACACTGGCCATGATGATAATGGGCTTTAATCATCCATGTTTTAGCTCAAATGAAGTGTTGGAATACGCAGATTAAATACATACCTATGACATGGACTTAGGATATAGTTAGATAAAATCATTCATACATACAGTATATATATATATTGTACAAAATGTGGTTGAGAGCATTCATATATAGGTTTATTGTAACCATATTTATTGCAATGTAATGTATAATATAACTGATAGGGCATACAGACCCTCATCTGCACCTTTCAAGTCAAGTCAAGAGTTTTATTTGTCATGGAATACAAGTATACAATGAAATGCGGGTGGTCTTGCCCGCAACGATGTGCAATACAGTAGTAATAACATATAATATAATCCAATAGAACAACATTGTGCAATAAACAAGTAAACAGAGTAGGGCATATCGGTATATGTACATAAGTTATTTACAGAGCATGGAAGGACATGCTAGGTCCTGTGGTAGTGCAATACACTGTTAGCTACGGATGAGACACTGGGTCTTTCTGTACATGCTATTTTATCACACTTGCTCAGATGCGTATATTCAGAGTTAATTATATTGCTTACACTGCCTATCTTTACTTTTCTACTGTACTATAATTGTATTACCTGTATTTGTCTTTCTATTACTGTAACTGAGGGGTACAATTCCCTGACTGTATTAATCAAGTACTGATATCATTAAATCACTACCGTCTATGTACTCCTGGCCAATACTGTACATAAGTATGTTAGATTAGAACACTCCCACAATAACACGGTTTTCCACACAAAATACTCGTTTACAATATTTATTACATCAAAAAGGGATATTGTTACATTACTTAGTTGCGCTTATAAGGCAAATAGAATGTGCATAGGCGAGTCAATAGTGAATATTAAGGAATTGTCTCTGTGGTTATTCTGGGAAAGGGGGTACTACCGGTTGTAAGCCAGCAGAGGGGGCCAAAGCTCTATGCAAGTCAATGGTTCACGGAGGCGATGTCACCCCTGGAGCAGCGGGGATAGGCAGCCTGGTCCCAGGATACGCGCCGTGTAGGTGAAAGCTGTGGAGTCTCTGGTACGACAGAAACGGGCTTGAGTGATGTCCCCACGGGCACGTGGATCCCACAGCAGTGGGTGTAGACGGTTCTCTGCTTCCAGCAGTTTGGTGAAGAATGAAGAATAATAATCCTTGCCGGAAAAGTGGCACTGCGGGCGGGGTGTAAATCCCCCGTGGTGCTGCTGCTCCGGTGTAGATATCCTCCGGTGCGGTAGTGCACGGTTGGCCTTGACGTTACTATACTATTAGCACGGGCAATAAGTGCTCTATGTAGACGCACAGTTACTCACTCCACGTGGTCTTTGACTCGTAATGAAGGTTTACTAATAAATAGCGAACGATACGACAAACAGACGTATTAGGATAACACGAGACTATCTTGGGGCAATGCGGGCCCTGCTCTGCCCACGTTGCGTAGTGGGTGAGACGTTGCTTGGATAACTGAACCAGACTGAACTGAAGGCGAACTGAAAAGGGAACTGCAAGGGGGGTTCTACATTTCTTGCGCCCTATTTATATGTACCGTGGACAAATAGTGCCATTCTGCTTTCGGTAGCCGTATTAGTGGGCAGAAGCTGGGCATGTACAGACATATCTCGTCGGTACCTTTGAAGTCAGGTCTAGGGGGTAAGGCAGTGGCGCCGGGGGATCGCTTCCAATAGGAGAACGAATATTATGGTCTGTCCTGGAGACTAAAGGGATATTCAGTGCATATTGTACAAGGAATATACAGGGGATATCAAACGATATACAAATATTATACATGGGACCTCAGGCAATAAATATATATATTCGGTTTAATCTGACCCTTTGTAACAATTACCCTGCCCATACCTGTACCCCCCCTCCCGCATGCTGCTATGATGCCTGAATTTCCCCCAAGGGGATCAATAAAGGAATATCTTATCTTATCGTATCGTATCTGTGTTCCGTGTGTTGCAGCTCGGAGAGGACTCTGATTACGACAAACTGAGTGACATGGTGAAATACCTGGACCTGGAGCTGCACTTTGGGACTCAACGACGATCAAGTAATTCATCCCGTACTTCTACTCTCCATACATCATGTTATACACCTTCACCGTAACTCACATAACAACAAACGTCATAATTGATCACAAATCGTCTGCCTGTTGAACTGAACAACAAGCGCTTGTTCCGTTGTCTCGGTGTTTGGACGTCGTGTCCTGTATCGGTTACTGTTGACTGTTGTGTTTGTGCTTTCACAGCCCACCATGTGCTCCTGCTCTGGGGCCTCTTCTGCACTCGCCTCCTCTTCAAACCCATTCTCCACAAGGCACCACCTCCTTCCCATCCCCTCCTCTATCTTCCAAGAGACGAAATAATGAGAGAGTTCTATCGCTGAGAAAGTGGCAACTCGCTTTTTATACAGGGTATTTGCGGGGTATTAAAGAGTAATAATTCTCGATTTAAGGCCTTGTAAAAGGTATTAAAAATTCTTCAATTTTATTTGCGCAGGTACCGGTATTACATTTTCGGGAGGGCAGCCCGGCTGTCGGGAAATTAAATAATGTTTTTGTATTTAAGTCGTGTTTTTTCTTTTTCTTTTCTGGGCTACGTGGGAGCTTATTTGGAACTTGCGAGAATTTAAATGGGCACGCAAGTACAGCCGTGTCGCTATGTGTTTTTGTTTTTGTTGCTGGTATGGTCGTAAAATTGGTATTAAAAAGTCTTAAATTGAACTCGTTGAAACCTGAAGACCCTCCTTATATCTTGTTTTTCCAGCTTCTCAGGCGTTCTACCTGGCACTATCTTTGGGCCTCTACTTATTTCATCGACAGAGCTCTCTTATTACACCCCCTCTATATTACTAACCCATTGGACCTGGCATTAACTGTAGCCTGTAGTGTTTGTGTTTGTAGTGTGTCCACTCCCGGTGCCTGGAGAACACATCCTTACACTGTGATTAAATCTATCAGTCTCTCCCCCAGAGCCCGCCTTCCTGCCCGAGAACTATAAAAAGAAAGACTTGGTGGAGATTCTGTCCCATAAGAAGGCCTACAACGCCTGTGAGTATGACTGAGGAGGGAGGAGGAGGCTGTGAGGGTTCACACCTTCAAACGGTAAAGGCCGTGAAATCGGGGTCAAGAAAAAACAAACAAATAGACAAACTGGGTTTCAAATGGGGTTTCAAATGGGGGTTTCCGATACAAATGGTATTTTTTCATTAATTAACATTTACATTTAGTAGGGCTGACCCCTATTAGTCGAATAGTCGACTAATCAACCGAAAGGAGCCGTAGTCGACTGCCAACCTCTTAGTCGAATGAAAAAATATATATATATAATTTTATTTTTATTTTTATAATTTTTTTTTATCATTCTTTCCAAAAGAAATGGGCCTAGAAGCGTGGCTAACGCTAATGGCACTCATACCAGAGGCTAACTGCCTACGAAAACAGGCACAGAGGTACTGAAAGAGGATTTCACCAATCTAATGAACACACTAGACTAGACAATATCAAGATGTATCCATCAGTGGACCAATTGCATGCTTTTGCAGAGGACAAGAAGCCTTCCGTTAAAACAAATTAAAAAAATTATACTTTTTATTTTGTTTTTCAAAAAAAAAAAATCATAGTCGACTAATAGTCGATTAGTCGACTATCGGCTAATTTCGGCCAATCAAAGTCGACTATCCAAATCCTTAGTCGGGGACAGCCATAACATTTAGTAATTTAGCTGATCTTATCCAAAGTGACTTACAAATTGTGAACAACACATCTCTGGCAGCTAAGGGTCAGTGGCATTATTCGTCAAATAGTGTCGAACTTGAGTGTTACACTCTGAGTGCATAGTAGTATAGACATATTAGCATGATAGGTACTGTAGTATAAGTATAATCGCATAGTAGTAAGGTTCATAATAGTACAGACAGTAAGACGTTTTTTTTGTTGTTTTTTAGTTTGAAGGGGTGTGTTTTTAGTCAACGGCAAAGAATTTGCCGGGTTTCTGCCGACATTTCAAAATTGTGATCTGTGACGCATTTAGATGAGTTTGGGTGTCTTATCATTGTGGTCGAATAAGGAACTGCATGTAGCAATTAATCCATTATCCTTCCGCCTCCGCCTCCACCCACGCCTCACACCTCGTCCTCCATCCAGCCATCCTGATCGCCCACCTCAAGCTGTGCCCGGGGGAGTTGCGCCAGGTGCTGATGAACATGACCACGGAAAGGCTGGAGCCGGCTCACGTCAAGCAGATGCTGCTCTACGCCCCAGACGACGAGGAGGTCAGACAGTACGAGCAGTTCGACGGCGACCCGGCGAAGCTCAGCGACCCCGACCAGTTCATCTTCCAGGTGCGGACGAACGGCGGCTCCGCCAGGAAGCACTCTTCTACGTCCCTTAACACTAGCACAGCCGACGAGGGGTCACATGACCCCGAGGCATTTTCAATAAATGTATCCTTGTCACTCGGTCGAGCTCCAGCTCTGTCACTCGATGACTTTTCCTAAAAGTGCCCGTTTTATCTGCAGCACGGTTTCTGAAATTTCAAAATGACTTCAGGAAAATGGAATTAGAACGTTATTTTAGCTATTTCTGCTGAGCGGCCACCTCCCTCCCTCCCTCCTTGACCCTCCCTCCCTTTCACTCTCTCCCTCCCTTTCTCCCCCCTCTCCCTTTCTTTCCCTCCCTCCCTCTCTCTCCCTCCCTCTCTCCTTCTCCCTCCCTCTTCTCCCTCTCTTTCTCCCTCTTTCCCTCTCTATACCTCCCTCTCCCTCCCTCCCTCCCTTTCTCCTTCTCCTTCTCCCTCCCTCCCTCCCTCCCTCATTGACCCTCCCTCCCTTCTCTCCCTCCCATCTCCATTCTAAAGGCTGTCGGGTCATCTGACCCGTTCCCAGCGGGAATTAGTGTCATTTTCTCCATGGCTGTGCTAGTGTTAACTGTGTATTATAATGCAGAGTAAATGGCAATGGCCATACGGTTAGTCTTGGCCGTATGGTTCTAGTCTAAATGACAATACAGTTAGTCTTGGCCGTATGGTTCTAGTCTAAATGGCCATACGGTTAGTCTTGGCCGTATGGTTCTAGTCTCAATGACCATACAGTTAGTCTTGGCCGTATGGTTCTAGTCTAAATGACCATACAGTTAGTCTTGGCCGTATGGTTCTAGTCTAAATGGCCATACAGTTAGTCTTGGCCGTATGGTTCTAGTCTCAATGACAATACGGTTAGTCTTGGCCGTATGGTTCTAGTCTAAATGACAATGCAGTTAGTCTTGGCCGTATGGTTCTCGTCTCAATGACCATACAGTTAGTCTTGGCCGTATGGTTCTAGTCTAAATGGCCATACAGTTAGTCTTGGCCGTATGGTTCTCGTCTCAATGACCATACAGTTAGTCTTGGCCGTATGGTTCTAGTCTAAATGGCCATACAGTTAGTCTTGGCCGTATGGTTCTCGTCTCAATGACCATACAGTTAGTCTTGGCCGTATGGTTCTCGTCTCAATGACCATACAGTTAGTCTTGGCCGTATGGTTCTCGTCTCAATGACCATACAGTTAGTCTTGGCCGTATGGTTCTCGTCTCAATGACCATACAGTTAGTCTTGGCCGTATGGTTCTCGTCTCAGCGGTGCTCCCTGTGTAACACCGGTTCCTGACAGGGAGCGACGCGAGCGAGCGTGATTGCGAAAATGATAAAAATGTATTCGTTTCAATCAGACTATCCTGACCTACCGCGAGCGACAGCGAACTGAGCGGCGATGTCGCTCCCCCCTCAAATATTCGCTCGCTGTGTCTCTAGTTGAGCGATTACGCGGCCGAGTCCCGCCCCTAAATACTTTTTATTGGTCGAGAATCGCAGGCTGCTTTGCCCCTGTGCTTCCAGGTAAATACACACACACAGACACACTCGGACAAGCGCCGCGTCATATCAGGACAGTGTCGCACGCGATTTCGTCTCCAGTTCGCTCGCTCGCTGCCTGTCAGGAACCGGTGTAACGGAAGTTCCGTGAGTAATATCCACAGACTCACGATGGACTGTGTTGTGAAGTGACTGTGTGGCAGTAAGCGGTACTGCGAGTTAAACTCATTCCCCCTTAAAAAAAAGACAGATAGACACGTTACAAAAGAAGTGAATTCACCTCTTGGTATATCGGTCTGTGCTGTCGCCCCGTGGTGCGGCCGACCCGGGTTCGAAACTCCCTCGGGGCATCGAAAAACGCAGAAGGTGACATATATACGATCAGTCACACCTGCTGCAAGAGAGGTTAAAGGAAAACTCCAACATTTTGGGAAATTTGCTTATTTGCCATCTACCCTGGAGTTAGACAAGAAGATACATACATTTTTCTTCTCTGTGCATGCAGTAGGAGTAGGAAGATGTTGGGAACTAGGCTAATGGAGGAACCTACTTCCAGTGACTGACGCTAAGCTAGGCTAACGGTGCGCGTCTTCCTACTCCTACAGCATGCACAGAGAAGAAAAAGGGTATGTATCTTCTTGTCTAACTCCACCAGGGTAGATGGCAAATAAGCTAATTTCCCAAAATGTTGGAGTTTTCCTTTAAAGCATGACAACTTACACCGAAGACACAGCATAACAGCATCACTGTGACTGAACAGCAGAGAGCACTGCGGACAAATGCCCCACACAGGGAATGTAGCTCACTGAGTACAACACTTGAGTAGTTGCATACAGGTAGCTGGGGGGGTGGGGGGGGGGGTGGCAGTTGAAAACCTTACTTGCAGGTACAGAGTGCATTTCAACGGGGAGGTCTTTAAACAGAACCCCAAATCAGTGTAGGTGGGACGACGGGAGTGTCAGCCAAGCTGTCGCGTCTCCACGCATGACCCAGAGTGTCCTGCCAGAAGAACCCCCTTCGCCCCCATACAGTGCATGACTGACGGTCTCCTGCGGTGATGGAGAATGGGATCATTCTTACTGCTCGTCTTACTGAATTAAAATCAGAGGAACTGCTTCCTCACTGCCAATGTAAAACATCTCTCTCTCCCTCGCCTCTTCTTTGTCCGTCTCTCTCTCTCTCTCTCTCCCTCTCTCTCTCAAGATGCTGATGGTGCCCGAGTATAAGACGCGCCTGCGGAGCCTCTATTTTAAGATCACCCTGCAGGAGAAGACGGAGGAGATGAGGGTTGCCTACGACTACATCTACAAGGCCTCCGTGGAGCTGAAGAGCAGCAAGAAACTGGCCAAGATCCTGGAGGTAATAATAACAGCGGCACTCCCACCGCCGGGGCGCCTCGCGCTCTCAGTCTCATTCCTTCCAGCGGTTTGGGATTACGGTTGTTTGAATACTGTGTTGATTGTTTAGACGAACGAATGACAATGAACTTTCATTTCAAACCTTTATTTATACTCGTGAAAGCACTGAGGTTTCCCTCATTTACAGTGATGACGAGTTGTTGACGGGGTTTATTTTTTTTTGTCACAGCTAATTTTTTTTGCCTTTTTCCTGCTGACAGTTTGTGCTGGCGATGGGGAATTACCTAAACAACGGCCAGCCCAAGGGCAACAACAAGACCACAGGTTTTAAGATCAACTTTCTCACAGAGGTATGGATGGCCCGCTGTGTGTATCGCCGAGTCTACGGATGTGATTTTATTGATCCTAAATTATATCTAAATTGTGTTTCTTCTGATTTTTAACTGTGTTCGTCTCAGATTGTATTTATGTTTATGTTTACACAACGATACAACAATATTCAATACATTACATCATTATCAACATCAACATCAATTACATCATCAATTACGTCATTATCAATATCAGTTAGGATGATATTATACAAGATATTTATTAGTAAAAAGTATTAAAATCAAATAATTAAAATCAAATAAATAGTGATTGTATTTAAGGTGAGACAGCACCCGCTAATAGGGAAAAATAATACTTGAATACATATCACTATGAAACTTTCCCAGTTTGTTATGTACATATAAACTAAGAAAAAATATATTGCAAGTTTTCTGAATTTTATGTTTATATATGCAAATGAGGCACTTCCCCATTAAATATGTGCACATTAATGGCTGCAATCAGGCAAAATGAAGTCAAATAAACAACTAAATGTGTGTTATTGACATTTTATTGTCACTAGTTTCATAGAAGACATGTTTAGGAAGCAAAATATAACAAAATCTCAATATCGTCGAAAAAAAGCAAAAAGGCAATTTTGGGGGTGCTGTCTCGCCTTAATCCCCCGTGGACTGCTGTTTAGCCGACATCTCCGCCCTTCATTCAGTGTCTAATGATCCCACGCTCCCTTACAGCTGAGCACCACCAAAACGGTAGACGGCAGATCCACCTTTCTTCATATTCTGGCCAAATCTCTGTGCCAACACTTCCCAGAGCTGCTCAACTTTCCCAGAGACCTCGTGACGGTTCCTCTGGCAGCCAAAGGTACTGCGATATTATTCTCTGTACCCGGATCCTTTCAGCACAGAGTACAGTCAGTACAGTATGTATTGAGCTGTACTGTATTGTACCCATTCTGCAATCTGTTAATAAAGTTTTCAATCAATCAATCAATCAATCAATCAATCAATCAATCAATCAATCAATGTCACTTGTCTCACTGGACTATTTAACAAGTGCCATGATGTTTTAGGTTTGTAACTTTTACGCTTGACATTCAAGTGTGCAAATGATTCGATTTAGTTTACATTCTTTTTTCTTTATCTTTTTGTTTTTACGTCAAGCCTGGGGTAGTCCAGTCTAGATACATGTTTAATACATAACAATTAGTAATGATGATTAGTTATCTCAATGCTCTGAGGTCCTCAGGAGAGGCCTTCTTGGTTGTTTCAAGGTCCAGGATAATGACTACAGCTGACTGGGGGGTCCAGACTAATGACTACATGTGACTGGGGGGTCCAGGCTAATGACTACAGCTGACTGGGGGGGTCCAGGATAATGACTACATGTGACTGGGGGGTCCAGACTAATGACTACATGTGACTGGGGGGTCCAGACTAATGACTACATGTGACTGGGGGGTCCAGACTAATGACTACATGTGACTGGGGGGTCCAGGCTAATGACTACAGCTGACTGGGGGGGTCCAGGATAATGACTACATGTGACTGGGGGGTCCAGACTAATGACTACATGTGACTGGGGGGTCCAGACTAATGACTACAGGTGACTGGGGGGTCCAGACTAATGACTACATGTGACTGGGGGGGTCCAGACTAATGACTGCATGTGACTGGGGGGTCCAGACTAATGACTACATGTGACTGGGGGGTCCAGGTTAATGACTACATGTGACTGGGGGGTCCAGACTAATGACTACATGTGACTGGGGGGTCCAGACTAATGACTACATGTGACTGGGGGGTCCAGGCTAATGACTACATGTGACTGGGGGGGTCCAGACTAATGACTACATGTGACTGGGGGGGTCCAGACTAATGACTACATGTGACTGGGGGGTCCAGGATAATGACTACATGTGACTGGGGGGTCCAGGCTAATGACTACATGTGACTGGGGGGTCCAGACTAATGACTACAGGTGACTGGGGGGTCCAGACTAATGACTACATGTGACTGGGGGGGTCCAGACTAATGACTACATGTGACTGGGGGGTCCAGACTAATGACTACATGTGACTGGGGGGGTCCAGACTAATGACTACATGTGACTGGGGGGTCCAGACTAATGACTACATGTGACTGGGGGGTCCAGACTAATGACTACATGTGACTGGGGGGGTCCAGACTAATGACTACATGTGACTGGGGGGTCCAGGGTAATGACTACAGGTGACTGGGGGGGTCCAGGCTAATGACTACATGTGACTGGGGGGTCCAGGGTAATGACTACAGGTGACTGGGGGGTCCAGGGTAATGACTACATGTGACTGGGGGGGTCCAGGGTAATGACTACAGGTGACTGGGGGGTCCAGACTAATGACTACATGTGACTGGGGGGTCCAGACTAATGACTACATGTGACTGGGGGGTCCAGACTAATGACTACAGGTGACTGGGGGGTCCAGGCTAATGACTACATGTGACTGGGGGGTCCAGACTAATGACTACATGTGACTGGGGGGGTCCAGGCTAATGACTACAGGTGACTGGGGGGGTCCAGGCTAATGACTACATGTGACTGGGGGGTCCAGACTAATGACTACATGTGACTGGGGGGGTCCAGGCTAATGACTACAGGTGACTGGGGGGGTCCAGGCTAATGACTACATGTGACTGGGGGGGTCCAGGCTAATGACTACAGGTGACTGGGGGGGTCCAGGTTAATGACTACATGTGACTGGGGGGTCCAGGCTAATGACTACATGTGACTGGGGGGGTCCAGACTAATGACTACATGTGACTGGGGGGTCCAGACTAATGACTACATGTGACTGGGGGGGTCCAGGCTAATGACTACAGGTGACTGGGGGGGTCCAGGCTAATGACTACATGTGACTGGGGGGGTCCAGGCTAATGACTACAGGTGACTGGGGGGGTCCAGGCTAATGACTACAGGTGACTGGGGGGGTCCAGGCTAATGACTACAGGTGACTGGGGGGTCCAGGTTAATGACTACATGTGACTGGGGGGTCCAGGTTAATGACTACATGTGACTGGGGGGTCCAGGCTAATGACTACATGTGACTGGGGGGTCCAGACTAATGACTACATGTGACTGGGGGGTCCAGGTTAATGACTACATGTGACTGGGGGGTCCAGGCTAATGACTACATGTGACTGGGGGGTCCAGGATAATGACTACATGTGACTGGGGGGGTCCAGGCTAATGACTACATGTGACTGGGGGGTCCAGACTAATGACTACATGTGACTGGGGGGGTCCAGGCTAATGACTACATGTGACTGGGGGGTCCAGACTAATGACTACATGTGACTGGGGGGGTCCAGACTAATGACTACATGTGACTGGGGGGTCCAGGCTAATGACTACATGTGACTGGGGGGGTCCAGACTAATGACTACATGCGACTGGGGGGTCCAGGCTAATGACTACATGTGACTGGGGGGGGTCCAGGCTAATGACTACAGGTGACTGGGGGGGTCCAGGCTAATGACTACATGTGACTGGGGGGGTCCAGACTAATGACTACAGGTGACTGGGGGGTCCAGGCTAATGACTACATGTGACTGGGGGGGTCCAGACTAATGACTACAGGTGACTGGGGGGTCCAGACTAATGACTACAGGTGACTGGGGGGTCCAGGCTAATGACTACATGTGACTGGGGGGTCCAGACTAATGACTACATGTGACTGGGGGGTCCAGACTAATGACTACATGTGACTGGGGGGGTCCAGGCTAATGACTACATGTGACTGGGGGGGTCCAGACTAATGATTACAGGTGACTGGGGGGTCCAGGCTAATGACTACATGTGACTGGGGGGTCCAGGCTAATGACTACAGGTGACTGGGGGGTCCAGACTAATGACTACAGGTGACTGGGGGGTCCAGGTTAATGACTACATGTGACTGGGGGGTCCAGACTAATGACTATGTGTGATCTTTGCCATCAGGGACCAAATCAATATCACTTGATAATATTACATCACTATTACAATATTAAATCACTTCTTTTGTATGAAGAAAAAAATTACAACCAGACTTTTATTTTATTGTATTGTTTGAATGTCGCCTATCCCTTCCTGTTTTGTATTTATTTTATTTATTTATTTCTTACTTGGTTTTAAAATGGTCTGGGATTCTTTATCATATTTTTTTTACTGCAATTTCTTATTTCGTTTGTGTCTTGTAACATTATTTTGAAATGTCCTATATATATATATTATTGTTATTCTCATTATTATACCCTGTTGTGTTCCAGTGAACCAGAGGACCATCACAGCAGAGCTGAGTGACCTCCATACCACCATTCAGGACATCAGGACAGCGTGTCTGAAGACCTCCGTCACTGCAGAAGACCACTTCGCCTCCGTCATGAGTGTATCCTTCCAGCGCCCATTTAAGACGGCTCATTGCATAAATGGTGGCCTTTGGCACTCGCCTATGGCAGAAATGTCTTTTCCTTTCCCGTTTACCAGTAATGTACTGTAGTCCTTGATACTGCATGTGGGGTCAATTGTAAATGGTAAATGGCTACATTTATATAGTGCTTTTATCCTTAGATTTTACCCATTTACTCACACATTCACACACTTATGGCGGAGGCAACCATGCAAGGTGCCAACCTGCTCATTGGGAGCAGTTAGGGGTTAAGTGTCTTGCTCAAGGACACTTCGACATGCTGCCCGGGAGGAGCGGGAATCGAAAACAGCAACCACCCGGATTTCCAGATGACTGCTCTACCTCCCAAGCCACTGTCGCCCCAATGGGAAACTTGCATTTCATCAAAGGATTTTATTTTATTTTATAACATTCCAATTTTGAAAAGCCAAATTTATAACCCTAAATGACCAGATGTTGCAGAGAATGCACTGACGCTGGTGACATCGTGTGACCTGATCTGCAATGCGGAGCTAGTTTTTAGTCTAGCTATTTAAACTTTTTTTAAACTTCCATTTAAAATGCAAAACCCCCTGCCTTATCAGAGAGAGAAATGTATTATAGAATAGAATAGAATAGAAATGCTTTATTTATCCAGAGGGAAATTTGGCACTACAAATCGCTCACAGTAAACACAGTAAACATTTAGGTAGTCAAAAACAAAAGTCACGAATAAAAATAAGAATAAGAATAAAATACGGTCCGGGATATACATTTTCTATGTTATGTATATACATTCTAAAATAGATAGTCAAAATATACAGTAAGTGTTGGCGCTCCAGTAGCACACCACATAGCGCGCTGAGTCGCAAAGCGGTCGTCCCGGGTTCGTTTCCCAGTCCCAGCGAACATTTGCCGCATGTCTTCCCTACCTCTCCTCCCGTTCTCCCTCTCTCCCTCTATCGGTCCTGCGTGGCCAGAAAAAGCTGAAAATGCTATAAATAAAAGTTTAAAAAAAAAAAAAAAAAAAAAATATATATATATATATATATATACATACATACAGTAAGTGTACAGTAAAAAGTGTAAAATTGTACAGTGTCGATTTAAAAGTAAAGTAAAAGTCCAGGAAGATTTGATGGTAACTGTCACCCTGTGCTCAGTGATGCAGTGAGGCACAGTGATGCGTTATAGAGTCTGATGGCTGTCGGAAGGAAGGACTTCCTGTGCCGTTCAGTGTTACATTAGAAGATGTAGTTCACAGGACCACCGCTGCATGAGCCACAGACGGAGCCAGGAGTGATCTATTAACCGTCCGTTCATTTTCCTTTTTTTTATCCACTTTTTCTCCTTATTTTCTATTTTCCTCCCATCCCAATTTCGTGTTTCCAATTCTCCCCTCCCCTGTCTTGAACGTTGCTCGACTATGCCCCCCACTGGTCAGTTGTAGGGAGGATAGAAGCCTTGCATCACGTGTCCCCTCCGGTACACGAGGAGGCAGCCTGTCACATCTTTTCACCTGCCAGCGCGGACTCTCATTGGCGAGGTGTAACGTGTAGGAGGCTCACACTGCCCCTGCCATTTCCTGTCTCTGCTGTGCAGGCGTCCCCCAACCGACCTGTAGGAGTCGCTGTCCACAACGTCCAGATTACCACCCATTGACTTCCACCCGCTGGCTCTGCCAATTGAGTTAGTATGACGGCCGGCCCAAGCCGGAGGCAATGCTGACACCCGGATTCTATACCGGAGTCTCTTGCATTGGTGACGAGCGCAATCTCCGCTACGCCACCCAGCCGCCCCAGGAGTGATCTATTAACCGTCCGTTAATTTTCCTATAAGCTGCAGCAAAGACTGGAGACTCAGGAGCAGCCAGGATATAATATCAATTATGTCACCTGTCAGAGCCCTGTGTGCAGAGTTCTGAATATACACATTAACACGTGTCACATACTCGAGAAAGACATAACTACATTTACTTTTGGTTTCACGTCTGCAATGATATACAGTGTTTGACATTTTCACATAGCCGCTCAAAGCGGGAAAACAAACAGAATAACGCGACTGCTGTATTTCGCCCTGTGTGCGACCCTTGACCTTTGACCCATCCAGAGCTTCCTGGAGAACAGCCACCCTGCTGTACAGTCTCTGGACTCTCTGCAGACCAGGGCCATGGAGGAGTTCTCTAAAGTCGCCTCCTACTTCGGCGAGGACGGCAAGGCCACCGACACGGAGGCTTTCTTCGCCATCTTCGCCGAGTTCATGTCAAAGTTTGAGGTGAGTTTATACTGTTCTTCTATAGTTAGATTGTCTTGAAAGAGCTTGGTAATGATACCCAGGGTTTAGTGTAACTTTGATTCTGGAAGTGAATCGGCTGCATTGCCTTAGATTTATAGAGTGTTCATAAAAGGTTAGTGTCTTGACGTTTTAAAAAGAATATTATATAAAACATGGACCTGACTATTTGACAGCAGCTAAATCCTGAAGTGTTTTTCCCAGTTCTTTCTGGGATACCCGCTTGTATTCCTAATCCTGAAATGATTAGTGTGCCAGTATGCAGTCTCTGCAACAAGCGTAGCTCAGAGGGCCTGTGTTGTGTGTTTTGCAGAGAGCCCTGAGCGAGACCCAGGCCACAGACAACCCTAGGAGCCCCAGACTCTCCTCTCCTCTGGCCTGGTAGAGACAGGAATTCAGGCTGGCTGTCTGGCCAAACCAAGAGGCTGGCAGGCTCCCTCTGCACTCTGCTCTCCCCAACCAAAGTGCCAAGATTACACACACTGAGACACTGAGACACTCGAGTCAAAAGGCAGTGGTGGAATGTAAACTTAAGTATTTCAAAGTGCTGTACTCAAGTACAATGTCAAGGTCCTTGCACTTTACTTGGGTATT
Organism: Notolepis coatsorum; assembly: GCF_963971535.1. Lineage (NCBI taxonomy): Eukaryota > Metazoa > Chordata > Actinopteri > Aulopiformes > Paralepididae > Notolepis > Notolepis coatsorum. The sequence goes on from NC_140174.1 coordinate 7,563,256, forward strand.
GTCGTTTTAGGGACCTTTGTACTTTTACTCCACGACATTCATCTGAACCCATCAGTTACTAGTTACTGTACTTCGAAGAAAAGGATTTTGCATAGAAAACATGGCAATTATTGATGAAGATTGTACTTTAAGATTTGAAGCCTGCCCAACTTCAAGGAGACGTAATCAGAGCAGCATAACTGGACCACATACCACTTTAACGTAACCTTTAATCAGAGCAGCAGAACTGGACCACATACCACTTTAACACAACCTTTAATCAGAGCAGCATAACTGGACCGCCTACCACTTTAACATGACCTTTAGAGGTCAACTCGAAGATTGAATGCTCCCAAGCACTGGAATACACAAACATCATGTAGAATGCTTTTGATACGCAAGTACATTCAATATCAAATACTTCTCCACCTTTACTTAAGTAGAGTTTTGAACGGAGGACTTTTACCAGAGTACTTATTTACCTGGGTATTTCTACTTTTACTTAAGTAAAGGAGCCGTCTACTTCTTCCACCACTGCCAACGGCATCAGAGACCACATGATCTATAGCAAGGAATTAAGAGAGTAATGGAAATGGAGTGTATTTATTGACTAATTACTATGCTTATAAAAAGGTTATACGAAGTCTATATATTTTCTATTTGATTATATTTGAAACACTGTAAAGATGAAGGGTATATGTGAAGTAGACGTACTGGCGACGGTCGATTGTACAGGCTGCCGTAGGAATGCACAACACGATGAATGTATCTGGAGAGACATTTCACCTGTGTGGTGAGATATTATATCGGGGGGGGCCAAGGCTGAACGGAATCCTCCCTCAGTGTGTTCCGGGATAAAATACACGGTACTTTCTACACGGCCACCGCCTCCTGTAGATAACAGAAGGATAACAAGTTCACAACAGCCTGGATACACAAAGCATCTCGGAAAACACCCTGCTCATTAGGGTCACGTTGTGATTTATAAAGGCAACACTGATCCTGTATCAGCACCTTCCCATAGGAGATATTTTATAAACGCTGGACCCAAAATCAGCTCAGTGGCATGACATGTATTGGTGGAATGCTAAATATTTGTCTTTTTGTGTGTGTGTGTGGCTTTTTCTGTCAACTCAGAAATATCAACATAAATAGCGCCTTTTACGTGAAAAGGTTGGGCTGTTTCCATTTGGCAGAGACAGCGGCTAATGTTTATGCACTTTCTAGAGTATTAGTGTGTTTTTAACACGAACCTACTTGAAGTAAGTGGGCGGCTGCTAAATGAAAAAAAATAATATATAGGAGAAGTGAGAAAAACTAAAATGGCTGTTTCTTGACAATTTTCTGACTTTTCCTCGTTGTCAGTGACTTCACGAATCGGCCACAAAGGATCAACCCTGTAGCTGTGTTGTACTTTGTCAATACGTTATTATTTTAGGTATGTTTGTTTTGTACTGTATTCCCTACGTATCCTCCAAGTCCTATAGATATAACTTATTTTCTTATGGAAATGTCACTCTTGTTATTTCGTCAAGAATGTAAACAGGAAACGGTCAGTTTTATTTATGCACAGCTTTAGTCAGGCTTTCAAGGTAACTGTGATCTTGTAAAAGATGAATCCTGGCTGTTACTAACGCAGTACATTGTTTCTTGTCCCAGTCATTTGCATGTTGGTGCAGGTATTTTATGTAAAAAGAGGTGCATATAGTATTGTTTACTTGGTGGATAGTTAGGTTTCGATATATATCTATATTAAATTATGTTATTTAGTCTGTTGTTTATTTATTTATCTTTCATCTTTTATAACTGTTTTATATGTTTTCATTGAAAGCTCTCCATGTTGTGTGGTGCACAGGATTATGTGTTTAACCTTTGTATGTTCAAATGCTTTCAACTGAATGTTTTTGATCGATTAAAGAAATGCTTGACAATAAACCTGCCTGTTGGACACCGTGACGTCACGCGTGCCGTTGCTAGGGTGACGGTGTAAAAACAATGAACTTTATTACAATTTATTTGCCGTGAAAGAAAGGGAGATTCAAAGAAAATTCAGCTCTGTATGATATACAACTTTACTAAAAACGTGTACATGTCATTGGCGCTATAGCTATAATTATATCGACCATTACTGAAGTTAACGTTCTCCTACCGTGTGTGCAGTTTTCTTTTATCCACAGATTGGTTTATGTGGCCATGACGAACCCAAACACTGATAAGAGATCAGTATCAGGTGAGATTAGGTTTAAGGTGATAGGCGCTGCCTTCACAGTCACTGAACCTGCAGCAAGGTAATAGCAAACCATAATAATAATAATAATCATATACTCCCGTTTAATGTCTTTACAGAGCACTATGGAAAATACTTCAATGACGTTAAATTCAAACCGGTCACTGGTATACTGCTGCTGTATCCCAAGTGTATTATTCATATACTGGAGGTACAGTTAAAAAATACATCTTTCCTGTGACAAAATGGCATCCAATGTAATAAAAAAAAGTCAACCAACGAACTAGATTCTTGTACCGGATCTCCTCTCTGGTAAACAAGAATACCCTGAAGACTCTGGCAGGAGCACTCATTCAAGGGTACTATGACTATGCGTGCACCTCATGGTACCAAAGCACCTCAAAGGCGCTTAAAACAAAATTACAAACATCACAAAACAAACTGGTCAGACTACTACTTGACCTGAACCCCAGAACCCACCTCACCCCTGCCCACTTTGCCAACCTAGGATGGCTTAGAGTAGACGACAGAGTACAGCAACTTGCAATGGGCCTGGTCTACAAGATACACTATACGACCGGGGTGCCCATGTACATGTCAAAATACTTCCCAAAGGTCAGTGAATACCACAACCACTACACCAGAGAAAGCTCAACAAATCATGTTAAACCCAGATTCGGCTCAAACAAGGGACTAAACACGTTTCGCAATTATGCCACAACAATGTGGAACGCCCTACCCAAAGCTGTAAAGGAATGTGAATCCCTGCCCACATTCAAAACCGCCCTTAAAGAGCACCTACGGGAGGCTGCAATTCGAAACTGGCCACCGTAAATGCCCAAAACCCCCACCACCTCCTAATAGACAGTCTCCTCCCCGCCGTATGTATATTTCCCTCCCACCCGCCCACCCCCTCCTAATGTACAGTCCCCTCCCCATCATATGTATATACTCTGTCAGGATCTAGGGGTAACAGTACTGTATATTTGAATACCGCCTATGTCACAAATGTATCAGTACTAAATACCTATATGTCCCTATGCCATAAATGTCATGTATGTTGTGTATGTCATAAATGTCTATATGAATTGAAAATGGGGGACCCTGATGGAAACAAGACAAACGTCTTTCTCATCCCCTTAACAATTGTATGTATTGAGCCGTACTGTATTGTACCCATTCTGCAATCTGTTAAATAAAGTTTTCATTCATTCATTCATTCATTCATTCATTCATTCATGTGTGGTGTTGCGCTTTCATACAGTAATTATATAGGCTGATTATTTCAGATAACTAATAACGTTCTTCTTGGTTGTAGTCCACGTCAGAAGTTCTCACCCTAATCCTAAAACACCTGAGTGACATGGAGAAGAATCCAGAGTAAGTTATTCCCTCAGGCGTGTCATGCATCACGTAGAGGCAGAATGACATCATGTATCACAGAGGAAGAATGACATCATGTATCTAGAGGCAGAATGACATGTATCTAGAGGCAGAATTAAATCATGCATCACATAGAGGCAGAATTACATCATATATCCTGTAGAGGCAGAATTACATCATATATCACGTAGAGGCAGAATTACATCATATATCTTGTAGAGGCAGAATTACATCATATATCACGTAGAGGCAGAATTACGTCTTTGTTCTTTCTCAATAAACGAGTATGACAACACAGAACAAACTATTTGGCATGTCTGACATCCCGTGGACATGCTGCTTTTCAAAAACATTACTGTTGCATGTAGAAGACAGGAGACCAGCTTCCCCTCTCTCTCTCTCTCTAGCGCCCCCCTGGGGGAGACAAGAGTCCTGGTCAGCTCGTACATGATGGTTGAGAGCCGTATCTTCTGGGACTCCTGCTGTGTCACGCCTCCTCAGGAGAGCCAGGACGCCTGTAGCTTTATGCCAAGCAAGCAGTGCAAAAATGCTTCCGCATTCGTCACCGCACGCCAGTGCGGTAAAGCGCCCTTCTTTTCAGACAAATGCTACCGTGCGTGCACCGGCGGCGGCGTGCTCGCTCAGGTGCGTGCGTGCGCCGGCGTGCTCGCGCGAGGTGCCCGCGCATGCGCATGAGATCCCGCCTCGAGCGGAGCTCAATATATATAAGTCACCGCCCCTTATTCAGTATCTAGCAATAGCTCAATTGGCAAGGCCACATGGCTGTGGATCCTATGGCTCGTTTGCTGGCGAGTTCGAATCCCATCGAAAATATTTTTTAACGTGATTTTTTTTTAACGTGTATTCTTTCGCCGGTTAAGGTTAGGCATGGTTTCGGAGTTGGTTAAGGTTAGAACGGTTAAGTTTAGGCGCTGTTAAGGAGCTGGTTAAGGTTAGAGTTTGTCAAAGAGAATGGCAATATAATTTCTATGGTTAAGGTTAGGCATGGTTAAGGTTAAGGTTAAGGTTAGGCATTGTTTCGGAGTTGGTTAAGGTTAGAACGGTTAAGTTTAGGCGTTGTTAAGGAGCTGGTTAAGGTTAGAGTTTGTCAAAGAGAATGGCAATAGACAGCCTATTTCCGCGCGACCTGGGCGCTGGGCGGCGGAAAATGAAAGGCGCATTACTGCACGCCACTACGGTACATTTTTGCACTGCTTGCTTGGCATAAAGCTACACGCAGCCAGGACTAGGACCCAACGCCCCTGGAGACCCTGGTGGTTCCAGAGTGATTGATTGATTGATTAACAGATTGTAGAATGGGTACAGTACAGTACAGCTCAATACACACAATTGGCCATGATCTACACAGGTTCTGTGTGAGGCCATGTCAGACAACATGTTACATGCAAAACATATATATATATACATATTATTTAATTACATTAAAATTAGGTAAATGAAAGGCCACAAACCTTTCCTGATCACTATGCTCCATTTTCACGTCTGGATATAAAATATATGCTAGTATGCTATTTTGGTGGATGCTTACAGTACTGTGTGGGACTCTAACCCTGGTAGTGTAATAATAGCCAATCATCGGCTGTACAGGACCACAGTATCACGAGGGATTTGAAAAAAGAGTTTGTCTGTGTTCTACAAGAACGGCGGCTCAGAGCGGGACGCCACGGGGCCGTCTCTCTCTCCCGCTGCAGGAGACCGCCATGCCGTTCCTCTGAGAACAGAGAGCCGCAGCCTCCCTCCAGCTACCTGCAGGCTCACAGCATCATGGACTGGTATATATATATCTATTTATTACATGGCGTTTTCACATTCGCCGAAATGCTTGCTTGTGATTGGTCAATAGCGCTCGTCAGAGGTCCGTTATTACTCGATAACGGACCTCTGCCGAACAATAATGACCGCTGTGCGCAGCTGTTCGCAATCAAGCCCACTGACACACTGCATCAGTGCAGCCAATCAGACACACCTGCCGGCTGCACTGACAGCGGAGTGTGTGTGACGATGACAGTGGGAGCGACAGAACAGAACTGCGTCTGCATTTGATCTCGTCTTGTCGATGTAAAATGAATTAGGTATATTGTTAGTAAGTTAGCCATGTAATAAGCGGGATAATGTATAGCTATACTCGATCATCGTCGCAAAATAATTGACCCTCACTGATGTTTAAAACACCTCGGCGAGGCGCCTCGGTATTTTAAACTCCATGTCGGTCAATTATTTTGCGACAATGACCTCGTAGCTATACATTATCCCTTACTTATCTCTCTCACACACACACACACACACACACTAGGGTTGGGTACCAAACTCTGTACTTTTAAGGGTACCGACTGGATTACATCGGTACTACCGAGTACCGATTCACGCTGGATCAATCGGTACCAAATTTCGGTACCTTTTACATGTTTAGTATAAAATGTAAAATGTAAAAAGAGTGTAATATACTAGACAAGAGGGAGCCTTTTCCACATATATATATATATGTATATATGTATTACTGTCCCATCTTTGTAAAGACTAGACGAGGTCAGGGGAGTTTGATAATATTTATCAAAGGATGGCCAGATATTTAAACATTTACAAACATGATAATGTGATTTATTTTGCGTGGTGTGTTACAACAATAAATAACAATGTTGAAATTGAGAAGTTTGGACTTAAATTTGAACTGAAACTGAAATAAAAATGTTATACCGAGTATACCTGAGAGTACCGAAAAAAAGATACCATTGGGTACAGATATCGAATTCCAGCAGGAATCGATACTGGTACCGGTATCGACTCAAATGTGAACGGTACCCAACCCTAAAACACATGCAAAATAATTTTTGACCCACGTCTTTCTTCTTAGATCTTGCGTGACCAACTCAACTCGCAGACGTGACAGTGGGCAGGGGTGACGCGCTTCAATCACTATGATGACAAATCCTCTTGGTATTCTCCGATGGCCATTAAAGTGCCGTCCACACTCCACACCATCATCTCCTTCACAGAGCGTTGCATTAGTGGTTCAGTAATAGGGCGCCTCCTGGCTCGCAAAGTAGAAACCATGACAACCAATCCCCCACGTTTTCCTCATATACTTTATTTTCTTTGGAAAGAGGGTATAACCAAGCATTCATATTACATTATTTAAATTTCATGTTTAAGCTCCTCACCACCAGTCAGCATTACGTACAAAACTATGGAGCTCAAAAAAAAAACGCAGCATTATCGTTTCTGGTTTAATGGCGTTTTTTTTGTGTGTGTGTGTTCGTCTTAAGAGTCTGGAGAAAGCACCAGCGTCTCGCGATGCGGAGGAGGTAAGGCAGCGAGGTACAGGGGCAGAGAGAGAGAGAGAGAAGAGAGAGAGGGAGAGGAGAGAAGAAAGAGAGAAAAGAAAGAGAGAGAGAAGAGTAGAGAGAGAAGAGGGGGAAAACTCCCGCCGGATGTCTTACACGCGATTGTCTCTGAAAAGCAGTACATAAGATGAAACATGTTTTCAGGGCAATTGGAGCACCCCCCCCCCCCCTCCTTGGTACCATATAGAGGGTCAGTTCTCTGGGAACCAAACCCCTGCTTTATATTCAAGGCAAAAAGAGAAGAAAAAATAAAAGCAAAGCTTACGAAGAAAAATACAACAAAGCCATTCCCCCCCCCCCCCCCTGACCAGGCAAAAAAAAAACGTATAATCTTAACCACCACCTCACCACCGAGTTCGTTACAACACTTTGTACAACCCGGCTCAATGGGGTTAAGATATAAAAGAAAATAAAAAATAAAAGGAAGTCTCTTCCGTAGAGAAACCAGTTCACTAGAAATCACTCCCTTCAGTTTTGGGGCTGCGCGACGTCAACCGCTCTATTAAGTGATTAACTTGCTCAGATGGAGAAGCGTTGTGTGTAAAGCACTTTAAAAATAATAATAATAATAATAATAATCATCCTTTTTTCCTACATTCAACGTATACAAAACACCTGTCGCTTGTAATGCCAGAGTAAACATGACGGACAGAAAGGCAGAATACTGACGGCCTACAGGCTTGAGATATAGCGGCGTAATAGGACGCTACTTGAGCAGCTACCGCTTGCTTGTGGAACCCGAAGCCATAATACATACACACAGGAGGACATCTCAGGAAAATATACACAGGGAAACATCTCTCAAAAAACACGTAGCTTTGGTGGCACCCAGAACCATTATCACAAGAGAGGTGCAGATTCACCGAGGGTCAGTTTGCAAAAACACCCCCCCCCGTGCCAGGCAAACGCGTTAGCTTCGTGGAAATAGCATTGGGACATACTTGTATATCCTCGGTACAGTAAATCTATATAACGCTGTAACTCTTCTGATTATATGGTTCTTAGTGGAAGCCCGGGCGTAAAAGCATCGACTCCATTCTTTTTTTTTCTCTTTTCTTTTTAGAAGACCGCATATTTACGTCAAAGCCACGAGGGAATGTGTTTTTTCTTTTCTTTTTTTTTCGGAAATAAATACAACAGAGAGAGAGAGAGAGAGAGAGTAAAAAGATGGGATTCATACAAAACAGGGTGAATAAAGTGTTGGAGGTGACTGGAAACCTGCAGTCACCAGCTACACTTTCAGCAACAGTTTTGGTTTTTACTAACCCCCCCCCCCCCCCCCCCCCCCCCCCTTATAATGTCCCCCCCTCCCCTGTGCTGTAGGAACGCTTTCTTTTCTCCCTGTTTCTTGATCTAAGGCCATTTTCCACATCATCATCATCATCATCATCATCAACAACAAAAACAAATACAAAACACCACACACCAAAGAAGAAGTCTCATCAGTCCACAAGTCGGCGACACCCACCCACCGTGACCCTGCCCGTCCAGAGGCAACGTCCCAGTGGCCAAACTCACACACACATCTGGATCCAAGCTCTTTATTGCTGTACTCCGTCTAAAACGCGACAAAAGTGTTTACCGGCAGGGCCGCTACGGTGACCATATCCAGATAAGAGGGGGGAGGGGGGGTTCTTCCTCCTTCGATATCAGCTGTTTGTTTGGGGGTCGATTGTCTAGAGCTTGATCTGCGTGGATCGGGATACATGGATAGCGGCGGTGGTTGTGTGTGTGTGTGTGTGTGTGTGTGTGTGAGAGATACAGTACATAAGAGTGGACTAGGAGAGCACAGCAGAGCTTTAGGTATCCTAGGAGGGTCTGCAGAAGTGGGCCTGGGATGATGGAGGGAGGGGGGGGGGGGGGGGTGATGACTCTCGATGGCGGGTTGTGTGTCCTCTACCCTTTTTTAAAGGACGGTGCTCTCAGTGTCCAGGTCAGAGTCTCTGGGGAGGGGCAGGGGGGAGGGGGCCGTCACTGGCCGCTGGTCCACAGCGAGCTCAGGGACCCAGACTCGACTCAAGCCCTTGAAAGACATCGCTGGGTCTGGAGAAAGGAAGACAGATGGAGGACACGTTAATAAGAGACGTACAATGTGGACAACTGAAGAGGCCCTCTGTGTCAAAAGGATGACGATTGTCCTAATTGGAACGTTTGTTAGCTATTCTATTGAAATAATGTTTTTAAGTTGCAGAAAAATTACAGCAAATGTCTTTCTTTATTGCGATTTGTTTTGCCTCCCAGGCGGGGGGCACAGACCCCCTTCCGGACCCCCGAGGTGAGACTGCGCACCATCTTGTTTGAAAATCCTGGGGAAAGCCCTGAATTATGATTATGTGAGAGAATAAAGACATTCTGAATGATCTCTAGAAAACCCAGTGGGGCTAATGACACTGCCTGTCATTTATACTCTTAACTGGCAAATATTGGTGTTGGGGTTGAAACCGTTTGATGTTAGTTGTGGCAAACGTGTACCTCATGCATATACAGGCCTTCAGACACGTTACAATACGTAACAGATCTCCTAAAAGGGCCGTCACACCAACCCATGCAAAGGTTTACATTAACGCTGGCTGGAAACACACGCTTGAGGAGCCTTTTCCTCTGAAGGGTGAAGATTTACAGTCATTCAGTCAAGCTGGGCACCATTTCCACTGGCTTAGAGAGTGGAAACTCTGACAGTGAAACCCGTTGTACATTTGGACCATGATGCTCTTTCTAACAGCAGGTGGGGGTGTTTGTCCAGAGAGTGCAATCATGAGTACAACAAGCTGGAGTGAAGGTTGAGTGAATGTGTGAATTAGTAGAAGTGAAGCCTCACGCAAACTAGGGTTGGGTAGTAGTGTAAACAAAGTGTCAATCTGAGAGATAGTTTAATTGGAATTGATGAACAGATGATCAGAATTGATTAGGATCAATAAGATCCGTTTCTACTATCATACCACTCGGTTGATTCAGTATGTCTGTGTTAAAGCACAGCTCAGAAAAGAACAATAATCTGAAGTTTAAAAAAAAGTTATGTATCTAAAAGTATCTTTTTCAAATGGCAAAATAGTTAGGGAATCATATTTTTTTTTAACCAGGACTGGTTAAATCCCAACAACACCCAACCCTAATTCGAACAACAACGCTTCCAGATATAATGAAAAAGAGAAGTCCTGCATGGCTCAGCAGATTGCATCTATCTGTGCTTTGGATGTTTGGATGCATCTAAAAAGCATGCAGGCTGTGCTATGCGGTCTAAATGTAAATAGCTGGAGCACCATATCATACTACCAGAGACAAGACCACTCCTTACACATGCTGGGTTAGACGTGCCTGAGGCTTGCCGTCGCTCTTATAGGAAACACTGATGAGAACACAGTGAAACCAATTATGTAGGATTTCCTCTATTTCTTTTGGAGACCTCACTAATATACCCTCTCACCACACCGAAACGGTCGAGAATGTACTCAGGTAAGGGTTTGAACCGATTTAAACTGTGATTCAACATCACATGTGGTTTAGCAAGTCTTTAATAAGGACGTGTCTGGGCAATAAAAACCTCCCTGCCTCAATTTGGAACCGTTTCAACTCGTCACAAAGTCACAGTCAGATGCAAACCCAGCTGAGAGTGTTACTGGAATACATCCGTGTCGTTTTGTAATGGAGGTTAAAATGTTGTGTGATTCATGAGCAGTGCTATAACTGGTGTCCATGTGAACGGCAGGCAAAACAAGATGGGTGTTGTTGGTCAATGATGTTGCAAAAACAAAAGAGTGCAGGAACTGCAAATCCAAGGTTCAATAATGAACAACAAACCTCACAGCGCCCCCTTCAACCTGCGGAGGTATTACAGATGATACAAGACCATTAGACTGGGACAACATTTTAGAACATCTCTGCTCGAGGACAGGTGTCATTTCTGTAGAAACCAATCACAATTGAACACATTCGCATGGGCGACCATTTTGCTCGTGGGAACAGGGTGGAAAGGAATCCAGCCTGCGTGTGACATAAGAGCAAAATGGCTGCCGTGTGAATAATGGTCAATTGTCTTTCACATTCAACATCAAAAGCTGGTAGGGGCCTTGTACGTACGCACTTGCTGATATTTAAGAGTTCCGATTTATTTGGAAATATTTGAGTTTAGTGGAATTTTCAACTTTCCACCGATTGTACACACACACACTCGCCAAGTACCATTGAAAGTGACCCATCTCAAACCCCGCCCTCATTTCTTGATCCTCCAATCACAATTGTTGGCCCGAGGAAAGCGACAGTTTTGATTGGAGGATCAGGAAAAGGGGGCCAAGCTCGAGACAGGTCAATTCTGAAGTCTGAACGCTCATCGCTGGAATCTTACCATTGATAGTGACGTCGTCGGCGAGATGGTGGGAGAGAACAGCTGCTATTGACCTGTATCTTTCCTTATCGTTTACCAAGTTGAAAACGTCCCACGCCTTTCCTATGATGTAGCCAAGTGATTTAAAGGGGAACACCACCCGAGTTAAGAATTTAAATATGTTATGTCCATGGCCCAGGAATGTGCTACTCTCTCATAAAGTCAGAAACCATAGAAGTAAGACTCAAACATGTGATGCCATCAGGTAGAAAGTCTTGAGCTGCTGCATAGACTGATTTTGTGGACTCAAATCAGCGTCATCTATAGAATTGAGCAAGACACTTAACCCATAATTGCTCCCGATGTGCAGGTTGGCACCTTGCATGGTCGCCTCCGCCGTCGGTGTGTGAGTGAGTGAGTGAGTGAGTGAGTGGGTGAATGTGAGGAACAGAATTGTAAAGCGCTTTGGATAAAAGCTGCTATATAAATGCACCATTTACCTCTTTCATGACTATGCTGCGGTTCTTTAAATGGTCTCCTTTAAAAGGTTTCCAGTCGTGATAATCCATTAAAACTTAATTTCCAATTAGTTAAAACCACTGACCTATAAAAAGATATATATAAAATAAAAGCCTGACGCCCCCTCCCTCCTGAACGACCCACCAGTTGATAACCAACGAGAAGCTGATCTGAGTGGATCCGAGTGGTTCTCCTGCCCCCTGTGTGACCTTGAGCCATCATCACCTTATTTTTCATACCAGCGCTTGTATTCCTATGCTTTTCTGTTCTTAGTTCTATTATATTTTTTATTTTAAAATGTTCTTAAATACTTTAGATACTATTGCTACTATGTATGTATGTATATGTGTTTATATTACATGTCTATATGCATGTATATGTCCATCTGTATGTGTCTCTAGTCTCTACCTCCTCTCTCTCCCTCTGCGTATGTGTGTGTCTCTCTCTCTCTGTAGCCTATCCCTCTCTGTGTGTCTCTCTACCTCCTCTCTCTCCCTCTGCATGTGTCTCTCTCTCTCTCTACCTCCTCTCTCCCTCTGCGTATGTGTGTGTGTCTCTCTCTCTCTGTAGCCTATCTCTCCCCCCTCTCCCTCTCTGTGTCTCTCTATCTCTACCTCCTCTCTCTCCCTCTCTGTATGCGTCCATCTCCTCTCTCTTCATCTGTGTATGTGTCTCTCTCTCTGTAGCCTATCCCTCTCTCCCCTCTCTCTGTATGTCTATCTCCCTCTCCCTCTGTGTATGTGTATATCTCTCTCTCTCTCCTCTCTCCCTCTGTGTATGTGTGTCTCCATCTCTCCCCCTCTCCCTCTCTCCCTCCCTCCCTCCCTCCCTCCCTCCCTCCCTCCCTCCCTCCCGGGGTAGAGGGAATCTGAAGTCATGGACATTGTGTTGACCAGGCTGCCTGTAGCCTCCTACATGGTTCCATCTCTATGGTTGCACTTTGCTACAGTTATGTTGGAATTTACTCCATCAGGGGGCCTCGTGGGGGGCCGTCTATAGGCAGCTACAGGGGCCGTCTATAGGCAGCTACAGGGGCCGTCTATAGGCAGCTACAGGGGCCGTCTATAGGCAGCTACAGGGGCCGTCTATAGGCAGCTACAGGGGCCGTCGTCTATAGGCAGCTACAGGGCCTCGTGGGGGGCCGTCTATAGGCAGCTACAGGGACTCGTGGGGGGCCGTCTATAGGCAGCTACAGGGGCACGTGGGGGGCCGTCTATAGGCAGCTACAGGGGCACGTGAGGGGCCGTCTATAGGCAGCTACAGGGGCCGTCTATAGGCAGCTACAGGGGCCGTCTATAGGCAGCTACAGGGACACGTGAGGGGCCGTCTATAGGCAGCTACAGGGACACGTGAGGGGCCGTCTATAGGCAGCTACAGGGACACGTGAGGGGCCGTCTATAGGCAGCTACAGGGGCCGTCTATAGGCAGCTACAGGGACACATGGGGGGCCGTCTATAGGCAGCTACAGGGACTCTGGAGGGGCCGTCTATAGGCAGCTACAGGGCCGTCTATAGGCAGCTACAGGGACACATGGGGGGCCGTCTATAGGCAGCTACAGGGACTCTGGAGGGGCCGTCTATAGGCAGCTACAGGGCCGTCTATAGGCAGCTACAGGGACACGTGAGGGGCCGTCTATAGGCAGCTACAGGGACCGTCTATAGGCAGCTACAGGGACCGTCTATAGGCAGCTACAGGGACCGTCTATAGGCAGCTACAGGGACCGTCTATAGGCAGCTACAGGGGCCGTCTATAGGCAGCTACAGGGACTCTTGAGGGGCCGTCTATAGGCAGCTACAGGGACTCTTGAGGGGCCGTCTATAGGCAGCTACTGGGCCGTCTATAGGCAGCTACAGGGACCGTCTATAGGCAGCTACTGGGACACGTGAGGGGCCGTCTATAGGCAGCTACAGGGCCGTCTATAGGCAGCTACAGGGCCGTCTATAGGCAGCTACAGGGCCGTCTATAGGCAGCTACAGGGCCGTCTATAGGCAGCTACAGGGCCGTCTATAGGCAGCTACAGGGCCACGTGAGGCATTTGAATTGCCAGGGGAAACCATTAATGACAATAATTATACACCGCTTCTGATTTTGCCATATGTATAAATAGTTATGGTTGCCATAGTAATGGTCGTAGAACAGCCTACTGGTAGAGGACGCTAAAGATGCAATCCTTATTCAACGTAAATGCACCTTCTGGTTCTACTGGTATGCGCTTGGTTGACGCGATCAGATAGTATATAGACCTATACAATTGTTTACAAAGTAAACAAAATCATACATTTGGCTCTAACAACGCAGTACATGCGTACATTCAAAACTCAAAGTACATGATCGTGCTTTTTCATACTTCCTAAAACGCCTATTAGTAGCCGGATGTTGGTTTGGTTGAGGAACGGGTGTTTTTGTGGTAACGTGGCTTCTGAGTAGCTACAGTTGTGGTCTCAGTTCTGAAACAGTGTATCTGGATAATATCTCCCTCTGGGTGTTCCCGGTGTCACCTAAACAATCTTCCCCAATTCATTGTCTATGGAGCAGCTCCAGACCGTGTACCTGATGATGACAGCGCTCTCGGTTATTAGTAGTGTAAGGGTCAAAATAGATTTAATGTGCAGTGGATTTATGTGACCATGGGGTGGCGCTTCTTTTATATAAGCGTCAGGTACACCTGTAGGAGAGAGGGAGGAGTTTGACCCAGAAAGGGCAATGGTTTTTGACCGCAACAACACGCAGGCTAACGCAGGTCACAGGTCGCTGTTTGAACACGCCGCAGGGCAAAATGTTTGTAGGTAATTAGTTATTGTATTCATTATTATTTAACCAGTTTAAGGAACAAAAGCCAAGATATCCTGTTTGCACCAGAAGCAAATAAATATAATTTACCAAGAAGACCTGCCTGCACTGCATCATTGGGACATGGACGGTTTGGTATCAGAACGGCGCGTCAGCCAGGTCTATCTACGTCTACGGGATCAAATTGCTCAGTAGCTCCGTATAAGACGGGAGCTCCTTTAATAAGTAGGGAGAGAGTTGTGTGTTTTCATATATAATATTTCTGGGCCGTCTTACAATAATGTGTGAATTCTTAAAATCGGGTCATAGTTCCCTTTTTAATCAGGGATGGTTTAATCTTGTAACGCGTGAGCCTACATAACGGAGGACACTGTACATACACGCCTGGCCGCAACTAAAAAGATCGAATAGTTTACAAAAACATTGCCAAAACTCGAGACTAGGTGGTTCAAAGTGTGGATTTGATGGTTTTAAGGAACCAACACATTTCTCGAAGAGATTGCAAAACTCAAAGAGTACACCGCCCTGCAGAAGCTAACCGCAGTAACTGCGCAAACAGTGAAACTGAGAAAAATGGCTTTAAAGTTCTTCGACTATCCAGTGATTTTGTAGTTACTGCAATTCTTTATACCCGTTTTCTCTAAAAACAGAAACTCTTTGAAACCTTGTCACAAGATAAAACAGATATTGAAGAAGTTCAATTTGACTTATAATAACTCAATATGGAAAAGACTTGTAGTTACTGCAGTTCGCCTCTGGAGGGCAGCATAAGAGATGCAATGATGACACTCACCCATGATCTTGTAGGCGGCGGCGCACATGCCATTGGTGTCGCTGGGCGGCGTGGCGGGCTGGGGCGGAGGGGGCATGTTGGGCCGGTTCCGGGGCTTGGGCACGGGCCGCGGCCGGGGGAGCGAGCCGGACTGGAAGGGAGAGGGGGACGGAGGAGGAGGACCCGTCCCGGGGCTCTCCTGGGCGCCCCCCGAGGGAGGCGGAGGCGTGTCTGGCGGGGTGGGGGTGTCCGGAGGCGAGTGGTCCGCCCCTCCGCGGGGGTCGAGGGACTTGGGCTGGGTCGGAGGCGTGACCTGGGTGGGCGGCTGCGGAGGCGGGTGGTTGGGCGCCTGGATGGGAGGCTGGTTACTGGAGTGGCGTCGGGGCGTGGCGCACGGCTGGGAGGTGGGGGTGCCGGGGGAGGTGGGGGAGTGGCTGGAGAGGGGTCTGGGGGTGGGGCTGAGGGACAGGGAGGGGCCTGAGGAGGGCTGGCTGGGAGGAGGGTTCGTGGGCTTGGGCGGAGCCGGGGCCGGCTTCTTGTTACCTGGAGGGTCGAGACGTACCGTATAGTCAATCTGTCAATATTGCTGATAGGTGCTTACAGATAAACAGATTCAAATATCAATTCATTGGAATATGAGCAAATATTGGTAATAAAGGTCAGTATTTGTACACAACTGTAGATTTTACATTTACATTTTACATTTAGTCATTTAGCTGACGCTTTTATCCATTCTATATCTATATCTGTACATATCCCTTACCCACTCTTACTAGTTACGATGCTGGCCAGTATGACTTACTTACTACCATAGTGTCGTTATACCTGTATCACCTGTAAAAATCATTAATACTACAACTCTGTGTACATACATCTGATTAGCGCCATTACTCAGTAGTACTATTTTATATATCTTATACCCAGTTTAATCACCTGTACGTTGTATATTACTATCGCAGTTTACTGTTACATTTGCACTCTGGTTGGAAACCAAACTTCCTTTCGTTCGTACTGTATAATGACAAGACATAACCGGTCGTCAATGTATATCTATGTGTTGATCAGATTGATCAGGCCCCTCACCTCTGCGCATCAGATGAGGACTGGGCCCCATGGATCCGGCCCCCCCCCCGGTGGTCCCCACGCCCAGCTGCCCCGCCCCTCCCACCCCGTTCCTCTGAGGCGGAGGGGTGGAGTTCATGGCGTCACGTAGCTTCGGGAGGCTGGACGAGAAAAAGACAAGAAAACATCTCTTAAAAGAAAATAATAAAACATCACAGACTCTCTGGTCTCTTTGTGCCGCTACTAGTCCGAACGCTGTGCTATTGATTAAAACACAAGCATCCACCAGGAGCCAAGGCTTTTATCATACATTACAATCAGTCAAACGGGATCATGTTGTGTGCATTTCCACTTTAAGAGCTTTTCAGAGTGCTGTATCGAGAAACCTCGTCTCCTAACAGCATCCCTGCACGTGTGAGTGTGCGCGTGTGTCTCTGCAGGATCAATAGAATCCCACAAGTCAATAGAATTATGTGTCTGGGTCTCCTGCTGAGTTATGAATGCTATCCTTTCACCGTCTCTGCCTCGACCAGATCCTTCCATCGAGGACACAATGGGCGCAGATGTCCCGGAGCCTTTTTCCAAAAGGCGGTCGAGTCCAGTGACTCCGAAGTTCCTGCTGATTCCGGTGTTCTTTAGCGAGAGAGAGGGAGGCGCGGGGAGGACAGAGGGCCCTTGCGAGGGAAACGCTGCGGCGGTGACAGCAGCCATTGTCGAGTTCCTCCAGTGGGCCGCTGGGGAGACGCGCCCGCCCGCTATTACTTTGTTGTGTGAAGGCTTGTTGTGGTTTTTGACAAGAGAACCACGGGGCGGTAACAAAAGGCCCAATGAAGAGACTGCGTACGACGCCCGATATCAATCTGTCACTGCGTCAAACAATCGGATGTTGGGGGGCAGGTGGCGCACGGAGATTACGTTCGTCACCAACACCGGGAGACACTGGATTCGCCTGTTCGAATCCAGCTCCCGGCGTTGCTATCAGCTTGGCTGGCCTCTCACACTGATACAATTGGCTGTATCAGAGGGTGGGAAAGCTGAAGGGTGGGTCCTGGGCGTTGTGGACAGCGACCCCTACAGTTCGGTCGGGGCGCCTGCTCAGCGAGGGTTGGAACTGAGGAGAGATAGTGTGGCCTCCCACACGCTACACTCTCCCCGGTGAGAACCTGCGCGGCCAGGTTGGCCTGCCCCAGGCTGCACATGCGTCGGAGGAAAGCATGTGACAGTCTCCGGTCTCCCGGACCAACAGTAGGGGAAAGTACGCAACAACCAGGAAGGGTGGGATGGGAGAAAAATCGGGAAAAAAGGAGGGGAAGAAAGATAATATAAAAAAAAAAAAAAAAAAAAAAAAAACGGATGTTCTTCCGCCTAACACCACCGCAGAGACGGTGTAGAAGAAGAAGCGGTACGTCTTCCGGCTTGGTCAGTCGTCCCTTTACGAACAGTATAGTCATCAGTGTTCGCGGGGGGGGGGGGGGGGCGAGTCCTGGTCGTTACAATAACGACTCCTACTGATCGGTCGCTCGGGGCGCCTGTTCAGCGGGGAGGGGATCTGGGGGGGAGATAGCGTGAACCTCTGCACACGTTACGCTCTCCCAGTGAAACTCCTCGCTGTCGGGTGAAAAGAAGAGGCTGGCGACTCCACATGTATCGGAGGAGGCGTGTGGGAGTCTACACCCTCCCTAGACCGACAGTAGGGTAGTCTACACACTCCCTAGACCGACAGTAGGGTAGTCTACACCCTCCCCAGACCGACAGTAGGGTAGTCTACACCCTCCCCAGACCGACAGTAGGGTAGTCTACACCCTCCCCAGACCGACAGTAGGGTAGTCTACACCCTCCCCAGACCGACAGTAGGGTAGTCTACACCCTCCCTAGACCGACAGTAGGGTAGTCTACACACTCCCTAGACTGACAGTAGGGTAGTCTACACCCTCCCTAGACCAACAGTAGGGTAGTCTACACCCTCCCTAGACCGACAGTAGGGTAGTCTACACCCTCCCTAGACTGACAGTAGGGTAGTCTACACCCTCCCCAGACCGACAGTAGGGTAGTCTACACCCTCCCCCAGACCGACAGTAGGGTAGTCTACACCCTCCCCAGACCGACAGTAGGGTAGTCTACACCCTCCCCAGACCGACAGTAGGGTAGTCTACACCCTCCCCAGGCCGACAGTAGGGTAGTCTACACCCTCCCCAGACTGACAGTAGGGTAGTCTGCACCCTCCCTAGACCGACAGTAGGGTAGTCTACACCCTCCCTAGACCGACGGTAGGGTAGTCTATACCCTCCCTAGACTGACAGTAGGGTAGTCTACACCCTCCCCCAGACCGACAGTAGGGTAGTCTACACCCTCCCGAGACTGACAGTAGGGTAGTCTACACCCTCCCCAGACCGACAGTAGGGTAGTCTACACCCTCCCCAGACCGACAGTAGGGTAGTCTACACCCTCCCCAGACCGACTGTAGGGTAGTCTACACCCTCCCTAGACCGACAGTAGGGTAGTCTACACCCTCCCCAGACCGACAGTAGGGTAGTCTACACCCTCCCCAGACCGACAGTAGGGTAGTCTACACCCTCCCTAGACCGACAGTAGGGTAGTCTACACCCTCCCTAGACCGACAGTAGGGTAGTCTACACCCTCCCTAGACCGACAGTAGGGTAGTATACACCCTCCCTAGACCGACAGTAGGGTAGTCTACACCCTCCCTAGACCGACAGTAGGGTAGTCTACACCCTCCCTAGACTGACAGTAGGGTAGTCTACACCCTCCCTAGACTGACAGTAGGGTAGTCTACACCCTCCCCAGACCGACAGTAGGGTAGTCTACACCCTCCCCAGACCGACAGTAGGGTAGTCTACACCCTCCCTAGACCGACAGTAGGGTAGTCTACACCCTCCCTAGACCGACAGTAGGGTAGTCTACACCCTCCCTAGACCGACAGTAGGGTAGTCTACACCCTCCCTAGACTGACAGTAGGGTAGTCTACACCCTCCCTAGACCGACAGTAGGGTAGTCTACACCCTCCCTAGACTGACAGTAGGGTAGTCTACACACTCCCTAGACTGACAGTAGGGTAGTCTACACCCTCCCCAGACCAACAGTAGGGCAGCAAAACGACCAGCAAGGGAATTGGCATAACGACTAAATCGTCGGACGGGAGAAAAAAGCTCTGTAGCTCCGACTACAACATGGACACAGTTAGCAGGTGAATCTCCTCCTACAGCATGCAGTGGTGGTGCCCCTCCTCTACGGCATGCACCCCCCCTGGCAGCACACATACAGGCAGGCCGCATGCACCCCCCCTGGCAGCACACATACAGGCAGGCCGCATGCACCCCCCCCCTGGCAGCAGACATACAGGCAGGCCGCCTTACCTGATCTCCTCCGTGTGTTGGGCTAGAAGCTGCTGCGCTGCCACCAGAGCAGCCATGCCCAGAGCCAAGCTAGGCTGGCAGGGCTCCAGCCCCACGCCCCCTGGCGGAGCCTGGAGCTGGGGCAGAGGCTGGGGCTCAGCCGAGGGGTGGGGGGCCTGCCCAGCCCCTTGCCCCGGCGCCTCCACTGGGGGCAAGGGAGGCTGGAAGGCGGGCGAAGCGTGCTGCTTTCTACCTAAGGTATTGTTGCCTCTACGGAGGGTGTGGTCCGAGTGTTTGTTAGCGGCGCTACAGGAGGGTAAAGGAGAAGGAACGCCGGAGCTCCGGTTAGAAACCCGCAGAGTCACCAGGAGGTTGTTATTAAAAAAGGGATTTTTAACATTGTTACAAAACTAACATGGAAGGCAAAGGTGAGGATCACAGAAAAGGAAAAAGCCAGAATCAGTACCCAGACAAATCACATGGTTACGGTTGTAAATATATTATCGGTTTTGGTTAGAATAATGCAAAACGATTTCAAAAGCAATCATCAGAGCACACGCACACAATTAATATTGCCCCAAATGTATTTGATAAAAAGCAAAGCGCCCTCAACTCTTTTAACACTTTGGGCGCCAGACCCGAGGATAGTTGGGTTAACTCGCCAGCGGTTGAGCGCCATACCCGAGTATAGTCGGGTTTTCATCGTTATTTCTTTTATTTGATTTTCACATCGATCGCAACGATCATATGTAACGAACGTACTCCAAAACGTATGCCGTTGCTGAATGCTGACGATCAAAGCATCAAAAAACGACCCACCCCCCACTTTCATGCATTCATGATGAAACATAATACCGATTATATACGTTTGATTTGGAAATAACAGCGTGTCCAGGCGAGCAACGCCAACGCTTTTAGCAAAATGCACGTATTTCTCCATAGCGCCGTTTTCAGGAATTAGCCAGGATCACTCTGAAACGATACAATATTCACCACGGTATAACACGCGAACGTATACATGAAAAAAATCCATTCTTTTCCACATGTTGAACGATGGATAGTTGATGTCAAATGAGCCATAGTATTGTGTCCATAGCTATAATATAGAATATAGATATAGCCCTGCAAACACCGCCACGCATCCCTATCTCTTAAAGCGGTGGCCCATTGAGTACAAGGATGGCTTACACCGCTGGCGTCCAAAGTGTTAAGCGCTGGTCTGGGATCAGCCCTTGAACGTGGCGAGGGACGAGAGAGAGGCTCCACTGGGCTGCTAGGAGGAGAGAGAGGGGCCCCACTGGGCTGCTAGGAGGAGAGAGAGGGGCCCCACTGGGCTGCTAGGAGGAGAGAGAGAGACCCCACTGGGCTGCTAGGAGGAGAGAGGGGCCCCACTGGGCTGCTAGGAGGAGAGAGAGAGACCCCACTGGGCTGCTAGGAGGAGAGAGAGAGACCCCACTGGGCTGCTAGGAGGAGAGAGGGGCCCCACTGGGCTGCTAGGAGGAGAGAGAGAGACCCCACTGGGCTGCTGGGAGGAGAGAGAGGGGCCCCACTGGGCTGCTAGGAGGAGAGAGAGGGGCCCCACTGGGCTGCTAGGAGGAGAGAGAGAGACCCCACTGGGCTGCTAGGAGGAGAGAGGGGCCCCACTGGGCTGCTAGGAGGAGAGAGGGGCCCCACTGGGCTGCTAGGAGGAGAGAGAGGCCCCACTGGGCTGCTAGAAGGAGAGAGAGACCCCACTGGGCTGCTAGGAGGAGAGAGAGACCCCACTGGGCTGCTAGGAGGAGAGAGGGGCCCCACAAAAAAAAAGAACGAACTAAAACGAAAAAGAAAACCGCAAAAAAAAGAACGAACTAAAACGAACGAAAAAAAATTTTCGAACTAAAAATAAAAAAGGCAAAAAAACGAATGAACTAAAACGAAAACGCAAAAAAACGAACGAACTAAAACGAAAACGCAAGAAAACGAACGAACTAAAACGAAAACGCAAAAAAACGAACGAACTAAAACGAAAACGCAAAAAAACGAACGAACTAAAACGAAAAAAAACTAACGCAAAAAAACGAACGAACTAAAACGAAAAAGAAAAACGCAAAAAAAAGAACGAACTAAAACGAATGCAAAAAAATTTACGAACTAAAAAAAAAAACGCAAAAAAACGAATGAACTAAAACGAAAACGCAAAAAAACGAACGAACTAAAACGAAAACGCAAAAAAACTAACGCAAAAAAACGAACGAACTAAAACGAAAACGCAAAAAAACGAACGAACTAAAACGAAAAAAAACTAACGCAAAAAAACGAACGAACTAAAACGAAAAAGAAAAACGCAAAAAAAGAACGAACTAAAACGAAGGCAAAAAAATTTACGAACTAAAAAAAAAAACGCAAAAAAACGAATGAACTAAAACGAAAACGCAAAAAAACTAACGCAAAAAAATGAACTAACTAAAACGAAAACGCAAAAAAACGAACGCAAAAAAACGAACGAACTAAAACAAAAACGCAAAAAAACGAACGAACTAAAACAAAAATGAAAAAAAAAAACGCAAAAAAAGAACGAACTAAAACGAAAAAGAACAAAAGAATTTTAAAAAAGAACACAAAAAAAAGAACGAACTAAAACTAAAACAAACAAAAAAGAACGCAAAAGAAATAACTAACTAAAACGAAAACGCAAAAAAACGAACAAACTAAAACGAAAACGCAAAAGAACGAACTAAAACGAAAACGCAAAAAATAAAACGCAAAAAAAAGAACGAACTAAAACGAAAAAGAACAAAAAAAATCAATAAAAAACGCAAAAAAAGAACGAACTAAAACTAAAACAAACAAAAAAATAACGCAAAAAGAATAACTAACTAAAACGAAAACGCAAAAAAACTAACGCAAAAAAATGAACTAACTAAAACGAACTCCTTTTGCTGGGAGGAGAGAGAGGGGCCCCACTGGGCTGCCAGGAGGAGAGAGAGGGGCCCCACTGGGCTGCCAGGAGGAGAGAGAGGCCCCACTGGGCTGCCAGGAGGAGAGAGGGGCCCCACTGGGCTGCTAGGAGGAGAGAGAGGGGCCCCACTGGGCTGCTAGGAGGAGAGAGAGACCCCACTGGGCTGCTAGGAGGAGAGAGAGGGGCCCCACTGGGCTGCCAGGAGGAGAGAGGGGCCCCACTGGGCTGCTAGGAGGAGAGAGAGGGGCCCCACTGGGCTGCTAGGAGGAGAGAGAGGGGCCCCACTGGGCTGCCAGGAGGAGAGAGAGGCCCCACTGGGCTGCCAGGAGGAGAGAGGGGCCCCACTGGGCTGCTAGGAGGAGAGAGAGGGGCCCCACTGGGCTGCTAGGAGGAGAGAGAGACCCCACTGGGCTGCTAGGAGGAGAGAGAGGGGCCCCACTGGGCTGCCAGGAGGAGAGAGGGGCCCCACTGGGCTGCTAGGAGGAGAGAGAGGGGCCCCACTGGGCTGCTAGGAGGAGAGAGAGGGGCCCCACTGGGCTGCTAGGAGGAGAGAGAGGGGCCCCACTGGGCTGCTAGGAGGAGAGAGAGGGGCCCCACTGGGCTGCTAGGAGGAGAGAGAGGGGCCCCACTGGGCTGCTAGGAGGAGAGAGAGGGGCCCCACTGGGCTGCTAGGAGGAGAGAGGCCATAGATATCTATAGAACACTAGATAGCTTACCCGCACTGCCGGCCAATGGAGAGCGACGTCACTGAACCGCCGCCATCTTACCCCAGTCAGCCTTGAGTGAGAGTGAGTGAGCTGCACCGACAAAAATACTCATAACTCGCTGAAATATTGACGGATTTACAAACGGTTTGGTTTATTACAAGCATTATTAACGTGGCTATGATTCAAGCGGTTTGTAAAAAAAAACATCTTTAAAAAATATTTTTTTTATAAGTATGCAGTATCATAACTACATCTTTGATGTTTATAGCAAACCAACCCGTTTGTAAATCCGTCAATATTTCAGCGAGTTATGAGTATTTTTGTCTGTGCAGCTCACTCACTCTCACTCAAGGCTAACTGGAGCAAGATGGCGGCTGGTGACGCTGGTGACTCCTCCTTAAGCTATCTAGTGTTCTATAGATATCTATGGCTAGGAGGAGAGAGAGACCCCACTGGGCTGCTAGGAGGAGAGAGAGAGACCCCACTGGGCTGCCAGGAGGAGAGGGTTTACCTGTCCTTGCGCGTGACGTCGCTCTCGGGCCCCACCATGCTCCCAGGCCTCTTCCTCTCCACCGTGCTGCAGTCGTAGTCCAGGTGGTTGCCGTAGCAGGAGGAGGGGGGGGTGGGCATGGCGAACATCCCCGACACGTTGAACTCCACATCTGCAGCCGGAGACACCAGACACACACACACGGTGAACCACCCACTGGGTGAAACCACTAAAGGTTGGGTACCGTTCACAGTTTGAACCGATAACGGTACCGGTACCGATTCCTGGAAGTCGGTATCGGTACCCAACGGTACCTTATTTTTTTTTCTGTACTTAACTTTCTCTGTAATAACAAACGTTTTTATTTCAGTTTATTCCAAACTTCTCAATTTCAACATTGTTATTTATTTAGAACATACATTTAGTTATTTATTGTATTTATTGTACACCACACAAAATAAATCACATGATCATGTATTATGTTTGTAAATGTTTAAATATCAACATTATCTGGCCATCCTCAGTAAATATTATCAAACTCCTCTGACCTCATCTAGCCTTTCCAAAGACCCAAGAGATGGGACAGTAATATATATATTTGTGGAAAAGGCTCCCTTTTGTCTAGTATATTACACTCCTGTACTTTATACTAAACATGTAAAGGTACCGAATTTGGTACCCAATGATCTAGCATGCATCGGTACTTGGTAGTACCAATGTAATCCAGTCGGTACCCTTAAAACTAAAGTACAGAGTTCGGTACCCAACCCTAGAAACCACCACCAAGAGTTTTTTGAGAGGCGACTCTGAACTCAGATCAGGGAAAACGCGGTTGAATATCTCTCGTGCATTAATTTATATTCTAGTAAACTCCTTATCTATGTGACACAAGTCGGTCGGTTTCAAACCTAAGAGACGTTGACCTCCGTTATACAAGATACTGTTTGAGCCGAGAGAGCGAGAGAGAGCGAGAGAGGAGAGAGAGAGAGATATAGGGAGAGAAAAAGAGAGGAGAGAGAAGAGAGGTGAGAGAGGGAGAGATAGAGGAGAGAAAGAGAGAGAGAGATATAGGGAGAGAGAAGAGAAGAGAGAGAGAAGAGAGAAAGAGAGATAGAGAGAGAGAGGGAGGGGGGGGGGGGGGAAGACCCCAGGACAGGACCGACCCTCAGGGAAGAACCAGTCTGCGTGTTGGATGATGGGCTCTATGATGGTCACCACATGGACAGAGGTCGCTGCAGCCATCTCAGCCAGACTCCTGTGTTTACACACACACACACACACACAAATGGGATGGTTGCTTACTGTACATAATGAGCACCACTCTATAAACTAAAACAGCAAAGAAAGAATCATCAAAAGAAATGCCCCCCCCCTTCCCCCCCCCCCCCCCCAGCATCATGAAGAGGGTAGCTCTTCCTTGGTTTAAACCCTTCCACTGCCACACGACAGAAGGTTATAACCCTTTACTATCACACAACCGACGGCGATGCTCCATCATTAGCAGTGAAAGGTTAACCGGCTGTCGTGTGGCAGTGAA